>NC_091295.1:78041200-78048700 GCF_038502225.1 Cherax quadricarinatus | reverse complement strand
GAAAACCTGGAAGCTTTCTACAACAGATGGGAACATAAAAAGTCTGGGCTGAATGGTACTGCCCTTGATACTGGCCATGTAGTCAGAAACTGTAAGGCTGGAGATGATGTCCTGGTAGTCAGTAAATGTGGGGCTGATAGTGCTGTCCTGGGAGACAGTAATGGTGAAGCTGGAGGTGCTGTCCTGGGAGACAGTAATGGTGAAGCTGGAGGTGCTGTCCTGGGAGACAGTAATGGTGAAGCTGGAGATGCTGTCCTGGGAGACAGTAATGGTGAAGCTGGAGATTTTGTCCAGGTAGTCGGGAATTATACGCAGGAAGGAATACATATAAATGACCTCATAGGGGACAGGAGCCATAGTAGGGAAACAAGTGTAGTCAAAGATAAGATAAAACCAATATTGCAAACTAGAAATACCGCAGGAAATAGCAAACAAGAGGACTCCACTAGCAATAGTGAGGATATATTACCAAAAACAACTGGTGGGAGCTCCATTGTTGGTGCTAGGGAGGATAGAAGTAAGACAGGGAAACATGCACCAACAGGGAATACAGTCACAGAAACCCAAGGCAAACGGAAACCAAGCCTGTGCACATACTATGCACTTGGTATCTGCTGGCATGGGAAATCTGGAAAAACAGATGGGACGTGCAACTATGACCACCCTAGAAAATGCCATGCCCATATGACAACAGGAAAATGCAAACTCCCTTCCTGTAAGCTTTTTCACCCTGAACTGTGTACCTCTTCAGTACAGGAAAGACTGTGCTATAACTTAAATTGCCAGGCATACCATCTAAAGGGGACAAAAAGATACAAAACATCCAGGCCATGGGAAAACCTGGGTAGCCACAGCCACTCAAGAGGGAGAGGTTTTTTAGTGCCAGGAAGGAAAAAAAAACTGGCAGGAAATGGCAGAAATCGTACACCAAATCCAGTCATTCCTGGAGTGGAACCACAGTCGATGGCCTCCACTCCAAACCAACAGATACAGATACTAATGCCGGAAAAAAAATCCCCCCCCAGTACCAACAATACCACCAGTCCGATAACATTCTTCTTTGCAAATATACAGGGTCTAAAGCCAGCAACAAACAACAAAATACCTTTCATCCGTGGACTGCTTGCAGAGGCAAAGGCAATGTTCGCGGCTTTCACTGAGACCCACATAAAGGATCACTTGGACAACGAAATATGGATCCCAGGTTACAACCTATACAGATGTGACAGAGTGAACAGGCAAAAGGGGGGGGGGTTGGCCTGTACATTGCAGAGTCACTTGTTTGCACAGAACTGCTTAATGCCTCAAATGATGTAGTGGAAGTTTTAGCAGTAAAGGTCGAGAACCAAAACCTAGTCATTGTGGTAGTCTACAAGCCTCCGGATGCAACATCCCAGCAATTCCAGGAACAGCTGTTAAAAATTGACCACTGTCTGGAAAATCTTCCAGCTCCTGCACCCAACATCTTGCTCCTGGGGGATTTCAACTTAAGGCACCTAAAATGTAGGAATATAGCAAATAATATTGTTGCAGCAAATAATATTGTTGCAGTAATAACACCAGGAGGCAGCTCTGATGAAAACTCACACTCACACGAGCTTTTAAATCTCTGCACAAAATTCAACTTAAACCAGCAAATAATAGAGCCTACTAGACTGGAGAATACACTAGACCTCATCTTCACTAACAATGATGATCTGATAAGAAATGTCACCATATCAAAAACAATATACTCAGATCACAACATAATTGAGGTTCAGACATGTATGCGTGGAGCCCCAGACCGACATAATGAGACTAGTCACGAGGGAGCATTCACCAAATTCAACTTCAATAACAAAAACATAAAGTGGGACCAAGTAAACCAAGTCCTAACCGATATAAGCTGGGAAGATATACTAAGCAACACAGACCCCAACTTATGCCTAGAACAGATTAACTCGGTGGCACTCGATGTATGCACAAGGCTTATTCCTCTAAGAAAAAGGAGGAGTAGATGTAAAATAGAAAGAGACAGGCGCTCCCTTTACAGGCGACGGAAAAGAATAACAGAGCGGCTAAAAGAGGTCAATATATCTGAAATGCGTAGGGAGACACTGGTCAGAGAAATAGCAAGCATCGAACTTAAGCTAAAAGAATCCTTTAGGAGTCAGGAATCGCGGGAAGAACTAAAAGCCATAAATGAAATCGAAAGAAACCCAAAGTATTTCTTCTCCTATGCCAAATCAAAATCGAGAACAACGTCCAGTATTGGGCCCCTACTTAAACAAGATGGGTCCTACACAGATGACAGCAAGGAAATGAGTGAGCTACTCAAGTCCCAATATGACTCAGTTTTTAGCAAGCCGCTAACCAGACTGAGAGTCGAAGATCAAAATGAATTTTTTATGAGAGAGCCACAAAATTTGATTAACACAAGCCTATCCGATGTTATCCTGACGCCAAATGACTTCGAACAGGCGATAAATGACATGCCCATGCACTCTGCCCCAGGGCCAGACTCATGGAACTCTGTGTTCATCAAGAACTGCAAGAAGCCCCTATCACGAGCCTTTTCCATCCTATGGAGAGGGAGCATGGACACGGGGGTCGTCCCACAGTTACTAAAAACAACAGACATAGCCCCACTCCACAAAGGGGGCAGTAAAGCAACAGCAAAGAACTACAGACCAATAGCACTAACATCCCATATCATAAAAATCTTTGAAAGGGTCCTAAGAAGCAAGATCACCACCCATCTAGAAACCCATCAGTTACACAACCCAGGGCAACATGGGTTTAGAACAGGTCGCTCCTGTCTGTCTCAACTATTGGATCACTACGACAAGGTCCTAAATGCACTAGAAGACAAAAAGAATGCAGATGTAATATATACAGACTTTGCAAAAGCCTTCGACAAGTGTGACCATGGCGTAATAGCGCACAAAATGCGTGCTAAAGGAATAACAGGAAAAGTCGGTCGATGGGTCTATAATTTCCTCACTAACAGAACACAGAGAGTAGTCGTCAACAGAGTAAAGTCCGAGGCAGCTACGGTGAAAAGCTCTGTTCCACAAGGCACAGTACTCGCTCCCATCTTGTTCCTCATCCTCATATCCGACATAGACAAGGATGTCAGCCACAGCACCGTGTCTTCCTTTGCAGATGACACCCGAATCTGCATGACAGTGTCTTCCATTGCAGACACTGCAAGGCTCCAGGCGGACATCAACCAAATCTTTCAGTGGGCTGCAGAAAACAATATGAAGTTCAACGATGAGAAATTTCAATTACTCAGATATGGTAAACATGAGGAAATTAAATCTTCATCAGAGTACAAAACAAATTCTGGCCACAAAATAGAGCGAAACACCAACGTCAAAGACCTGGGAGTGATCATGTCGGAGGATCTCACCTTCAAGGACCATAACATTGTATCAATCGCATCTGCTAGAAAAATGACAGGATGGATAATGAGAACCTTCAAAACTAGGGAGGCCAAGCCCATGATGACACTCTTCAGGTCACTTGTTCTATCTAGGCTGGAATATTGCTGCACACTAACAGCACCTTTCAAGGCAGGTGAAATTGCCGACCTAGAAAATGTACAGAGAACTTTCACGGCGCGCATAACGGAGATAAAACACCTCAATTACTGGGAGCGCTTGAGGTTCCTAAACCTGTATTCCCTGGAACGCAGGAGGGAGAGATACATGATTATATACACCTGGAAAATCCTAGAGGGACTAGTACCGAACTTGCACACGAAAATCACTCACTACGAAAGCAAAAGACTTGGCAGACGATGCACCATCCCCCCAATGAAAAGCAGGGGTGTCACTAGCACGTTAAAAGACCATACAATAAGTGTCAGGGGCCCGAGACTGTTCAACTGCCTCCCAGCACACATAAGGGGGATTACCAACAGACCCCTGGCAGTCTTCAAGCTGGCACTGGACAAGCACCTAAAGTCAGTTCCTGATCAGCCGGGCTGTGGCTCGTACGTTGGTTTGCGTGCAGCCAGCAGCAACAGCCTGGTTGATCAGGCTCTGATCCACCAGGAGGCCTGGTCACAGACCGGGCCGCGGGGGCGTTGACCCCCGGAACTCTCTCCAGGTAAACTCCACGTTACAACGACGACAAGATCAAACTTGTGTAGAATTTGCTCGTGAGAAAAAAGTTGCTTTAGAGAGATGGTCTAGAGCTGCCAAGTGTAACAACTACAACAGCCTTGTTCAGTTGTTACTACACGAAGAGTTTAACAACTGTATGCCTGTTGACATACAAGAATATCTGATCGATCATACTACCTCGGATATTCTGGAAACTGCAGCATTAGCAGACAATTACGAGATTTCTCACAAACTTGTACGTACTAAAAAACAGAGAAACAAGGTAACTAAAAATTGTCCTACAAGCTGGCAACCTAAATCAGCTGCTCATTGCCGGCCTGATGTACCTACTACTGTAACTTCTCGTACCTTTACCAGGAAAACTCACAATCCTGAATATGTCTCTGTGGCTAGACAGAAATCTGATATCGAGAAAAAGAAATTAAAATGTACCTATTGTAACAGAAAAGGACATGCTAGAGAGTATTGCTATAAGTTAGAAAGAGATACAAGAAGCAGTCGTACGGCTGGCGCCCCCACTCAAGTAGTATCTTCTTCCGAGCAACAAAGGCACCAAAATCCTAGTAATACCTCTGCTCCTACTGTTTTAGATAATGTTACTCAGGATACATGACTAGCGTCAGAAAGTGTATCTGACGAAAAGATTCGTTCAGCGATGAGTCCTTACTTTTCAAGAGGTAGAATAGGATTTGACGAATCACATCTAACTGAGATAATTTCTTTCAGAGACACTGGCAGTTATCTCACGTTATTAAGAGAAGATGTACTGCCCATAACTGACGATACCTATTGCAAGATAGATGTATTGTTAGAAGCCTATGGAGGGGCTGTTATAAAAGTTCCTCTTCACAAGGTTTACATTGAAACAAGCTATTATACTGGTTATATTTCAGTGGGTATATCCAGTGGTATATTTCCCATCAGGTCAGTGGACTTGTTGATAGGGAACGATATCCTTCATGCTGGTATATGTAAAGAACCACTTGTGATTGATAGAGATAGATTGTAGAGAGAAGCCTATTTTATTTCCTCTCAGCGCAATTACTAGAGCTATGTCAAAGATACAACAACTATCCTTGTCTCCTGTTGAGTTAGTTGAATATGTTGTTTAGTGACGCTCTGCGCCCAGGATCATTAACACTGACTCCCCTCGGTCATCAACCTAGTCAGGACACAACTGACGTTAAATTTCTAACTCATGATGATTTAATCAAGGATCAATTTGTTGATCAGTCACTGGAAAGACTGAGAGACATAGCAGTTACTGAGAGTGAAGCAAAGGATCTCGATAATTGTTACTATTATAGTAATGGTGTACTGATGGAGAAAAATACATGCAAGTTGTCAGCTGATAGTGTTTCCACCACAGTCAAGCATCTAGTAGTGTTACCAGTTACATTTCGTGAACAAGCCATTGATGTTGCTCACAATAGTCCCATAGGAGGACATTTGGGTGTCAAGAAGACACTCGGTAAATTGGCAAAACATTTTACTTGGCCAAAGATGAAGGAAACAGTAGCTGATCATGTGCGACGTTGCCACTTGTGTCAAGTGACAGGCAAGCCAGCACACACACCTCCACCTGCACCTCTCATTCCTATCACCGTGCATGGTGAACCATTCTCACGTCTTATTATTGATTGTGTTGGTCCTTTGCCTAGAACCAAACTAGGAAACCAATACTTATTTACTATTATGGACGCTGCAACACGCTATCCCGAAGCTATTCTTATGAGAAAAATTAATGCTCGTGCTATTGTGAGAGCGCTGATGAAATTTTTCTCCCAGGTTGGATTGCCACGAGAGATATAATCAGATCAGGGATCTAATTTCACTTCTAAGATCTTTCGAGAAGCATTATCCCACCTAGGAATAAAGTCTGTACTTTCAAACAGTTATCATCCACAGTCTCAAGGTGCTCTAGAGAGATTTCATCAGACACTGAAGTCCATGATGAGAGCTTATTGTGAACATTTTTCTAGAGACTGGGATGAGGGTATACCTTTTCTTCTGTTCGCTATGAGAGAAAGTGAGCAAGAAAGTCTCGGATTTAGTCCGTTTGAATTAATATTCGGACACCAAGTGCGTGGTCCTCTCGCAGTGTTGAAAGACGTGTGGACAGGAAAATCAAATCCATCATTGAGTACTTCACCTTCATTAATGCAGCAACATTTGACAGCCGCTAAAGAGCTAGCTTCGAAAAACCTAGTTTCAGCCCAAGCTAGAATGAAGCAACATTATGACAAGCGTTCTGTCTCTCGTTCTTTTAAAGCAGGAGATAAGGTGATGGCTCGGAAATTAGTACCAGGTCATGCTCTACAAGCCAGGTATGATGGTCCCCTGGAAGTAGTGAAAAAGCTTAGCGACGTAAATTATTTGGTACGTACGCCTGGGAAAAAGAAATCTAATCATGTGTACCATGTTAACCAGCTTAAGGCATACTATGCTAGTCCTCTACCTACTACTTCTATTCTTCCTAGGACAGAGGAAGAAAACGTCAGTCTACCTGACATCTCTAGAGGTATAGAGGTTTGTTTAGAAAATTCAGTGACTCTACAATCACTAGACGATTTTCTTAGTAACCTTGGGATTGATAAAGCTGGTGATATTAAAAACATGATTTTGCATTTCCCTGAATTGTTCGGAGATGTTCCTAAACGTTGTATTCTGGGTGTGCATGACGTTGATGTACAGGGAGCATCACCCATAAAGCAATCACCATATAGAATGAGTCCAACGAAGCATAGAGCATTGAGAGAAGAGGTTGATTTTCTGTTATCTCACGGACTTATTGAGTGCAGTAAAAGTCCATGGGCATCTCCCTGTATTTTAGTGCCTAAACCTGACGGTAGTTTCAGGATGTGCACTGATTACAGGAAAGTGAACTCTGTCACCTTGCCTGATGGTTATCCTCTACCTCGCATTGACGACCTTATTGACTGTGTGTCAGGAGCCCAGTTTGTCAGCCGTTTAGATCTCTTACGAGGCTATTATCAAGTCCCGCTTACTGAACGTGCTCAAGAAATATCTGCTTTTACTGTTCAAGATGGATTGTTTAACTACCTCGTCACCCCCTTCGGCCTATGTAACGCTGCTTCTTCATTCCAACGTATAATGAACGAGTTGACCCACAACTTAGAAGGAGTAGAAGCCTACCTTGACGACTTAGTGGTGTACAGTGACGAGTGGGAACAGCACTTGACGCGTCTCAGAGCATTGTTTGAGAGACTGACGCTCTGTCACGTCCTTAATAATTATCAGTTACATTAAATTTATGTAATTTTATGCCCAAATACCTTTTGTTACTTGCTATGTCAAATTCAGTAAAGTAATGTAATCCCTCCAGCCCATATTAACTATGTATACTCATGTCATGTCTAATTATTAT
>NC_091295.1:78008700-78036200 GCF_038502225.1 Cherax quadricarinatus | reverse complement strand
GCAAGGGAAGAATTTGATAGGGAAAGAGAAAGGAGGCAGTTTTCGCATTCTGTAAATGATTTTAGTTTACAAAAAGCAGTACAGCTTGTTCCCCGCTTCAATGAGGCCGAACAAGAACAATTTTTCGAAAGCTTCGAAAATCAGGCTCGAGCCTTGAGGTGGCCGGAACAGCATTGGGCATCGTTGGTTCATACAGCATTATTGGGTAAGGCACAGGAATTTACGTCAGCATTAAATGACGCGGAATTTTTCTGATTATCAAGTAGTGAAGACCACAGTGTTGGGAGCATATTCATGTATCCCAGCCAAATATAGAAAATTTTTTAAATTAAGCAGGCGGCAGCTTGGTCAATCCCTAGTGGACTTTGTGAGACAGCAAACCAAAGCTTTTACCAGCTGGTATAAAGCAAGTGGTGTCTCTACCTTTGAGGAGTTGGTACAGTTTATTCTGATTGATAACCTGCAGGAGTCTGTGGGACTAGATGTTAGAGTCTTTCTGCAGGATCGTGACTTAACCACTGCATTGGAGGCAGCCAGGTTGGCTAATACCTTCGAAACTAACCGCTCCTTGTCCGAGCGGTCCCGTCTCTCTTTTCAACAGCCTGGCATGAGCAGAGATCGTCAACCTTAGAGAATGAAGTGCCAGCCGGAGGGAGAACGTCTACGTCAGCCAACTAAGTCACCTGGTGAGCCACGCTTCTCAACATATGGTCCACCTGTGGAGAGGCAAACTACTCATGGTGCATCTCGACAACAGTATCCAGAGAGACACCAGCCAGAACGACATCATTTGCAACGTCAGCAGGGAGTAAAGGGCAAGCCTGTCGTGTGCTTCCTCTGCAACAAAGTAGGTCACATCCGTCCCAACTGCCCCCATAAACCCCAACCCATTGGGAAAATCTCTAATATCCCTAGTAACATGTCCCCTAGAGAAGTAGAAAAAGGTATGGCCCCTTATTATTGCAAGAGTCTTATTTCCCTTCAGGAAAACTCAGAAACAATTGAAGTAAAGACCTTTAGAGATACTGGAGCATATTGCTCACTTGTAAGAGAAGGAATATTACCCCTTTCAGAGAATACTTCCTTGAATTCCTCTGTTTTATTGGAAGCATTTGGAGGAGTTATATATTCTGTTCCTTTGCATAAAATTTATGTACAGTGCAAATATTACACTGGGTACTTGACTGTAGGTGTCTCAAGAGGATTCCCCATGAAAGATGCAGTGTTATTACTGGGTAATAACATTACTACTGTTAGTTCGTGTCCTGAACCTATAATGATTAATTCTTCTCCGGTGTTGGCCATAACTCGGGCAACATCCCAAGGGTTGTCTGGAGGGAATGTTGACCTATCCTTGGACGACTCCGATCTCGGAATAGCCACGTTGTTTTATGAGGCACACCGGCCGGAGCCTCGTAAATCAAGTGAACAGACCCCGATCAAGCCTTCCTATTCCCAGGTTGCAGGATTGCCAGATGTCTCTGTTTCCATGCCCGAGGGACTGTCCTTCCGGGAGGAACAACGAAAGGACCCTTCTTTAAAATTTGCTTTTCAGGCAGCCATGGGTAAATCCTCTTTGGGTCATCTGGTCAAGTATGAAGTTAAAAACAATTATTTGGTCTGCACTGAGACTGGTAAGGAGATAGAGGGCCGGCAATTGTATGACAGGTTAGTGGTTCCAACCAAGTTTAGACCTCAAATATTAAATATAGCTCATAATACGTCATTAGGAGGTCACTTAGGAATTACAGAAACCTTGTATAGAATCACAAAAGAATTTTATTGGCCAAAATTAAAGAAAGATGTGAAGAATCATATTAGGTGTTGCCGAGAATGTCAGCAAGTAGGGAAACCTGGACATTCGATTAAACCTGCACCTCTCCAACCTATACCTGCTGATGGAGAACCTTTTGCAGATTTAATTATAGATTGTGTAGGTCCACTACCTAGGTCAAAGTCGGGAAATCAATATTTATTTACGATTATGGATAAAGTAACCAGATATCCTGAAGCAATTCCCATGTGTAGTATTAATACTAAAGCTATTCTCAAAGCTTTAACCAAATTCATTTCTTGTTTTGGCATTCCTAAAACTATTCAAAGTGATCAAGGCACTAACTTCACTGCCAAAGCATTTAGGGAAGTATTAACTAGGTTAGAGACATTCCACAACTTATCCACTGCCTATCATCCTCAGTCCCAAGGCGCCTTGGAAAGATTCCATCAGACATTAAAAACAATGATGAGAACTTTTTGCATGCACTTTCCTACAGACTGGGATGAATCACTACCTTTGTTGCTGTTCTCAGTACGACATACGGTGCAAGAGTCTACAGGGTATAGTCCGTTTGAGCTGATCTTTGGGCACAATGTACGAGGTCCTCTTCGGGTGCTCAAAGAAGGATGGATTGGAGAAGACGTTAGCTCAACACTCTACAACCCGTCTTCAAGGTTGCAGGTGGCACGTCAGTTAGCCAAGGCTAACCTAAAGACAGCTCAAAGTAAGATGAAATAGAGGTATGACAGAAGTTCACAATTCCGCTCCTTCCATCCAGGAGGCAAGGTGTTGGTGCAGGAACCTATACCTGGCCACACATTGAAAGCTAGATTTACGGGACCTATGCAGATTGTAAGTAGATTATCTGATGTAAATTATGTGGTAGCTCCCATTGATAAGACCTCAAAAACTAAAACTTACCACATTAATCAATTAAAGTCTTTTCATACACCAGATAAAGTCCCAGTAATGACTCTGTCCTCTACCTCTGAGGATGACTCTGACACTTTGCACTCTATCTCTGAAATTAATATTAAACTTTCAAATTCTGTCCTCCTCAAGGATCCTAGCCCTTTAATGGAGGGATTATCTGAAACTCAAGCAACAAATTTAACTGAGCTTCTACAGTCATATCCTAATATTTTTTCGGATGTGCCGAAAAAATGTACGTTAGGTTATCATGATGTAGATGTGGGAAACTCTAAACCAATTAAACTCTCCCCCTACAGAGCTAATCCTGAAAAGCAAAGGCTACTTCAGCAGGAAGTAGAATTTTTGTTAAAGCATGGTTTAGTGGAGGAGTCATCTAGTCCATGGGCTTCACTGTGCATCCTTGTGAAGAAGGCTGATGGAGGGTTTCGTATGTGTACAGACTACCGTAAGGTGAACGAGGTCACAATTACAGATGCTTACCCTCTTCCTCGTCTGGATGACGTAATTGACTTTGTGGGTAAGGCTACTTTTGTGTCCAAGTTAGATCTCCTTAAAGGCTACTATCAGGTACCTTTGACGGATAAGGCGAAGGAAATCTCTGCCTTCGTAATTCCAGGAGGTCATTATCAATACACAGTTACCCCCTTCGGAATGAAAAATTCCCCCTCTTCATTCCAGAAACTTATCCATCAGGCTATTAAAGGACTTGAAGGCACGGCAGCGTACCTAGATGATATTGTTGTGGTGTCTGATACTTGGGATCAACACCTACTTAGACTTAAGACTCTTTTTGAGACCTTTAAGAGTTCCCATTTAACAGTTAATTTATCTAAATCATCCTTTGGCCAGGCCACTATCACTTTTCTAGGCCATGAAGTAGGTAGTGGTAAAGTTGCACCTAAACTTGCTAAAGTTTTTGCTATTAAAGATTATCCAGTTCCTCATGATAGGAAATCTCTTCAACGTTTCCTAGGCATGATAGGATTTTACAGAAGATTCTGTAAGAATTTCTCAGATATTGTAGCCCCTCTTACCTCTCTTACCAGTCACAAAGTTCCCTTTAATTGGACCTCAGACTGTAACACTGCTTTTAATAAAGCAAGAAGATTATTGTGTACTGCACCCATTCTTCTGTCTCCAGACTTCTCCAAACCTTTTTCATTAAAGGTTGATGCTTGTGAGTCTGGGGTTGGGACAGTACTATTACAAAACGAGAATGAGGAGTTGCAGCCTGTAGCATACTTTTCAGCCAAGTTCCAGCCACATCAGAGGGCTTACTCTACCATTGAAAAAGAAGCCCTCGCGCTGGTACTGGCTTTTGAACATTTCGATGTTTTTGTAGGCCAGACATCTCAGGTGGTCAGTCTACAGTGATCACAATCTTCTAATATATCTCCAAGCCATGAAGAACCACAACACAAGGCTCATGCTCTGGACGCTAAGACTGCAACCGTACTCACTCAGAATTAAATATATTGCCGGCAAAGAAAATATGTTGGCAGACTCTTTATCTAGAGTCTAATATTTTTATTTATTTAGGTTAGGATGTTATTTGTGGTAACCCCTTTTCACGCTCTTTTTTTTATCCCCTTGTGTGGGGTTTTTTTTTTAGTGAGGGGATGCGGGCTACCGTCCGCCTGTATCTTGGACCTATGCTAGCCTGTCTGACTGCTGTCTCACTCTAAGTTTAGGGTTTGGCTTTTGGTCACGAGAAAAGCTGAGCTCTATCTAAGAGTTGGATGGTGGAGAGGAAAGGCGGTCCCATTATTTTGTGCCATGGCGGCACGGTTACCACTGGGAGGTGGCAGCCTAATCCTGAGCCTTCTCGGGGTGGGGGTGTGGCATGCAAAGAGTACGTAACCTCTATTCGGCGCATGTACACACCCTCATTTACAGGCTATCTCCCCCAACCAGCGAACCAGGTTGCTAAGAGTTGATGATGGGGCCCCGTCGTTCAACTAGTGACCAGGTTCTAGCCAATAAGAAGATGGTTTTCGCAATCGCAGAGGTTATGTGGGTACCGCTCTCCTGTCTGCCCTTGTCATTCCCATTCTAGAGCTGGTTGAAGCACGGTCTGCTATCTTGTGGCTTCTATTTCTGCCTTGCTTACCGTGAAGTGCACTATACTTATCACTGTACATAGTGTACATATTGCTGTTCTAAATTGGTGAAGGATAATACAAGTCTAAACTTTTTCTGCTGTGTTTATTTTCCTCCCATTACACCCGGGATAACAGGCCATTTGGAATCCTGGGTTGTAATAACCACCAACACCACCACTACCAGCACCACCACCATCACCACCACCAGCACCACCACCACCACCACTACCACCACCACTACTACCAGCACCACCACCACCACCACCACCACCACCACTACCAGCACCACCACCACCACCAACACCAACACCACCAACACCACCTCCACCACTACCACCACCACCAGTACCACTACCACCATCACCACTACCACCACCACCACCACCACCACCAGCATCACCATCACCACCACCATCACTATATCAGGTACATATCAGGTCATCATTCCTCCCTACCAATAATTCCTCGCTACCAATAATACCTCCCGCAGCCCTGGTATTTCTTCCAATATTTATTCTTTAGGTAAATGGTATAAGTCCTCAGTTCATTTATTAAGTAAACTATAGCCATTATTCTCATTCATGTATTTAGCCTCGAACGCCATTTATTCTCTGATAATTAAGAAGCAATACACCTGTGGGCCTATACCAGGCGGGTCTAACTTGTACCCACCACAGGACTGAGGTACTAAGGCCACTATCACCAACACCACTATCACCAACATCACTATAACCAATACCACTATCACCAACACAACTATCACCAACACCACTATCAAAAACACTATCACCAACACCACAGTCACCAACACCACTGTCACCAACACCACTATCACCAACACTATCACCAACACTATCACCAACACCACTATCACCAACACCACTATCACCAACACCACTATCACCAACACCACTAACACCAACACTACTATCACCTACACCACTATCACCAACACTATCACCAACACCACTATCACCAACACCGCTATCACCAGCATCACTATCACCAACAGCACAATCACCAACACCACTATCACAAACACCACTATCACCAACATCACTATCACCAACATCACTATCACCAACAGCACTATAACCAGCACCACTATCACCAACACCACTATCACCAACACCACTATCACCAACACTATCACCAACACCACTATCACCAACACCACTATCACCAACACTATCACCTACACCACTATCACCAACACTATCACCAACACTTCTATCACCAACACTATCAGCAACACCACTGTCACCAACACCGCTATCACCAACATCACTATCACCAACATCACTATCACCAACATCACTATCACCAACACCACTATCACCAACAATATCACCAACAATATCACCAACACCACTATCACCAACACCACTATCACCAACACCACTATAACCAACACCACTATCACCAACACTATCACCAACACTACTAACACCAACACCATCACCAACACAACTATCACCTACACTACTATCACCAACACTATCACCAACACTATCACCAACACCACTATCACCAACACCACTATCACCAACACCATCACCAACACGACTATCACCAACACCACTATCACCAACACCACTATCACCAACACCACTATCACCAACACCACTATCACCAACACCACTATCACCAACACTACTATCACCAACACTATCACCAACACCACTATCACCAACACTATCACCAACACCATTATTGCCAAAACCACTATAACCAACACTATCACCAACATTAACACCAACACCATTATCACCAACACTAATATCACCAACACCACTATCACCAACACCACTATCACCAACACCACTATCACCAACACCACTATCACCAATCATAATGGTACTTGTACCTCCCTGTCATCCAAGTTGATCCCTCCCTAACTACCTCCCTACATCCCTCCCTCACTGCCTCCCTACATCCCTCCCTCACTGCCTCCCTACATTCCTCCCTCACTACCTCCCTACATCCCTCCCTCACTACCTCCCTACATCCCTCCCTCACTACCTCCCTACATCCCTCCCTCACTACCTCTCTACATCCCTCCCTCACTACCTCTCTACATCCCTTCCTCACTACATCCCTACATCCCTCCCTCACTACTTCCCTACATCCCTCCCTCACTACCTCCCTATATCCCTCCCTCACTGCCTCCCTACATCCCTCCCTCACTACCTCCCTAAATCCCTCCCTCACTACCTCCCTACATCCCTCCCTCACTACCTCCCTACATCCCTCCCTCACTACCTCCCTACATCCCTTCCTCACTACCTCACTATGTCATGTGGGTTTTTCGATAACGTGGATGGGGTAAGTATACTCACGTAGGCTGGTAGTACGTATAATATAACAGAAAGTATGGAAAGCGCCAACAGCCGACCTGCCTCTCTCTGCTCCCTATCTTGACTGACTCACAGTGCCTATGGGTGAGGTGTGTTTGAAATCCTGCTATGGTTAGCAGCAATATGAATACAGTCAGTGATTCACGCAGAGACGGTTGGTAGTGAGTCATCTACTGGTACACTGGTTACTGGTAACTGATTACTAGGAACTGGTACTACTACTGAGAGCTCGGCGACGCTAACGTATGTTGTCCTGACATACAACTAATACAAACTAGAGACGGCAGGTGTATGGCTTGGGCTGATTCTATACAATGTCAAAGTACACAACAATTGAACATTATAACATACATAAGTAGAATATTGGAATGGAAGCTTACATAACTGAAACTGTAATGAAACTGTAACGCAATACAAGGTATGATATAGCACAACTCATTGAATGAAACTCAACGTTGAGATTACACAATAGAAGTGATAAAAAAAATTGATCGATCGATCTGTATTCATGTGATCTACGGATTCTGAGGAAGGAATATATACAAAGAAAGAAGTGTTTAACAGAAAGGCAGATTCGGTGCACTCAAATCTAGACTATTAACTCTCAGAATTCGGAGAGAACGTGAACACAAAAAAAAATTCTTGAATCCTGATAAGTTGATACTGTAATTATTCATCTATACAGGTTATTTACATTTAACCCCAACTCTGCTAGGGTGAGATTGATATATGCAGAATGGGTGTCATCTCTGGGAGGATCAAACTCTGTTGCACTGGCTAACTCATGCTGTATTTGAGGCAAATCTGAATTGGTAGTAACAAATGATACTTGAGGATTTCTCAATACCTGTCGTGTAAGTAGGGAATAACGACATTCAGGTTGATCGTCTGACTGAGTATCAGAGGTAGAGAGTACAGGAACAGGAGGATTGTCAGAGTCTGTCACATTAGTCTGGGTTGGAACATCATTATCATCACATACTAACTTCATATGATCTAAATGCGATTCTTTATACTGACCAGTACTAATTTCTCTAACCTTATACTTATTACCAGTGATATGTTCAACTACTCGATAAGGACCAACAAACTTTTGATCAAGCTTAGGCATTGCAGACGTTTTGTTAAAGTTAGTCAGCATAACTCTCGAACCTACTTTGATTTTGGATGGCTTTGCTCGAGTGTTTGCGACTCTTGTAAATTCTGCTGTTGATTTATGAAGTGTTTCACGGATTCTTCTAAAAACAGTTTGAGCTAAGCTGGTACGAGTTGCTATGAAATCATCAGGGTTGTAATTTGGTTTCGGATTAGAATATAGCAACTCATAAGGCAAACGTTCATCTACACCGTACAATGCATAATGTGGAGTGTCACCTATAGAAACATTGTAAGCAGAATTCATAGCACACTGCACATCAGGTATAACTTCATCCCAAGTTTCACTGTTGGGATTGATAGTGGCTCTCAAGACATCAAGTACTTTCTTATTGGTACGTTCCGCTAACCCATTGCTGGCAGGATGATGAGGAACAATGGTGGATTTAGAGATCTTGTACAAGGTACACAAATTTTCAAGAATCTCATTACAGAATTCACCTCCATTATCTGTTACTAGGGACTTAGGGGTGGTATGCCTGCAGATAATGCGTTCTTTAAACGCTTTAGCTACTGTCTCGGCAGTCTTATCTGCAATAGGAACTAACTCACAATATCTGGTGAAATGGTCTACCATAACACATAGATGTTTGTTGCCTTGGAGGGAACACTGGAAATTAGTTAACAAATCTAGTGCAACTCTTTCCCACGGTTCGCTAGTAGTTGGATACACTTGGATTGGATTAGGACCATTAGCATTACCTTTATGTTGCATGCAGACACTACATTTCTTAACATACTCAGAAATATCAGTTGCCATACGAGGCCAAAAGTATTTCAATCTGGCTTGTTTTACTGAACGATCCATACCAGGGTGTGCAACACCTGGTACATCGTGAACTAGCTGTAAGGCTACATTCACTAGTGACTGTGGAATTACTAACTGGTATACTCTTCTGCTAGGAGTACCCAACTCGGCTGTTCGATACAGTAATTCTTGGTTCATGACAAAGTCACTGATGGGTGCTGGTGGCTTCACAGTCAGAATAAGATCTTCCTGGAGCAGGAATCGAATCATACCAGACCACATGGGATCTGTTCGTTGAGCATTCTTGACATCTTCAGCACTAAATGGAGGGTCTGCAGTTACTATACTAACATGTCGCGATAAGGCATCTGCGACTACATTTGACTTGCCAGGTAAGTGTTCAAAGGTGGGATTGAACTCTTGGATAGTCAAGGTCCATCTGGCTAACCTTCCAGTAGGTTGTTTGTTCTGGAATAAAGGTATCAGTGGAGTGTGGTCTGTCAAGACATGAACAGAGTACTGATAAATAATGTCTCGGAAGTGCTTTAAAGACCATACTATTGCTGAAGCTTCTTGCTCAGTTACTGTATAATTACGTTCAGCCTTCGTAAGGACTCGGCTAGCAAATGCAACTGCGTTGTACTTGCCATCGGTCTTCTGAGCTAGTATGGCACCTATGCCAATAGAACTAGCATCAGTTGTCAGATAGAAGGGCTTAGAAAAATCTGGAAATTTCAAAATTGGAGCAGATGTTAGTTTTTCTTTTAGAGTTTGGAATGCTCTTTCTTGACGGAAGGTCCAAACAAAAGGAGCATCTTTCTTAAGCAACTCAGTTAGAGGAGCAGCTATGGAAGAAAAATTGGCAATGAAAGATCTATAAAAACCTGCTAAGCCCACAAACGATCTTACGGCATCAGCAGTTTTGGGAGTTGGAAAATTTAGTACTGCAGTTACTTTACTTTGGTCAGTCGTAACCCCTCTAGGAGTGACTATGTGACCAAGAAACTTAATTTCTGATCTGAAAAATTGACATTTAGACAGTTTGATCTTTAAATTGGCTTCTTCAAGCTTACCAAGTACTATATCAAGTCTTTGCAAGTGTGTATCCACGTCTTTAGACATGACGATTACGTCATCTAAGTACACCATAAGTGCATTACCTATGAGACCTCTAAAGATATTAGTCATGAGCATTGAGAACATGATAGGGGAGGATCGTAATCCAAACGCCATACGGAGGAAGTGATAATGACCTGTAGGAGTGGAGAATGCAGTTAGCTCTTGGCTGTCCTCGTGAAGAGGGACTTGCCAAACCCTTGTAACAAGTCCAGGGCTGAAAAGACTTTGTTATCTCCGATGTTACGTAAACGATCACCCAGTACAGGAAGTGGGAAGTGATCTGGAATAGTTTTCGCATTTAACTTCCTAAAGTCAATCACTGGGCGCCAAGTACCTTCCTTCTTAGGTACTAGGATCAAGGGTGCATTCCAAGGTGAATTGCTAGGTGCAATAACTCCATCATCAAGCATTTGATTGATCAATTCTTCTGCGACAGCAACTTGTGAATGAGGCATTCTGTATGCAGGTATATAGATAGGTCTAGTATCAGGTTCAAGTGGAATATGATGGGACAATAAGTTCGTTATACCCATCTTCTCACCTGGTAAGGCAATGGCTTTACGACGTTTGTTCAACAGAGTCAACAAACGCTTGATTTCATCTGGGAAGTCAGTGGGAGCTATGTCTTTCTCCTCAACTGGTGGAACAGATTGATCCAGTGAAGTGGATGAGGTCTCCCCGGCAGAAATAGCACCGACCCACTGGTCAGGTGACAACTCATCCTCTACCTGAACAGGGTAAGGATAGTGAACAAGGTCAAGATTGGTATTTGCTCTGAGACGAACACTGTGACCAGAAGTGTTAGCTAGGAAGAAATGGATCTTACTATCTCTTACAACATGTAAGGATGGTTCAACAAATAGACCTTTTACTTTGCAAGAATCACTGTCAACTAGGATGTTATCACCATCTGGAACACTAGGAACAACAACAAACACTCTAGTGAGGGCACTAGCTGCAACAGAAACGTCTTTCTGCAGACGGCATGTGACGTCAACAAGAGATGGCATTACTAGTTGCAAGTAATTGTTTTCCGACAAGGCGTCCCCTGTGGAGAAACTACTACTTGAATTAGCAGACATTGCAGGGATAGGCTCAGAACTCAAGGTAGTCAGAGCGTCCTCGGACACTTGAGGTAACTGGACACTATCTTGCAAGTCTGAAGTTGCAGGAACACAGACAGGAGTGACAGGATCATCAGTGCCTGACCGCTTGGGTACGCTACTGGAAAATGCACTGGCCTGTAAGGACTTAATTCGATTGTCGTACTCTGCGGCAGTATGGCAGATCTCAGATCCAAGCTGGTAACCCCAAAATGGTACGATCAAGTCATCAATTTGGGCATGCCATCGATAAGGGTCGAGCACAATGCGTAAGTCTCGCATGGAAGCAAATCCTAGTAGAAGGTCACCAGGGAAAGTAATCTGGTCGACAACAAGGAAGGAAGCAGTGAAGTCTCTACCTTGGATAGAAAAAGTGAGGGAAGTCCGACCTCGGACACGCAGGTGAGAACCAGCTACTCCACTAAGGGAGGACACATGAGTCGGTTCTACGAGAAGGACATGTCGTAACTGCTTATCCCTAAACAAACTAGACCTAATAATATTAACTTGTGCACCAGAGTCCATGAACAAATGAACGGGTGCATTATGAACAGATGCTTGCACTATAGGACCTATGGTTGCATTGGAAGTTATGTGCAAACAAAAAGGTGGATTGTCATCAGCAAAGATTTGTTCAAAGAAATATGAAAAATATGAATAAAAATAAAACAAGAAACAAAACTGGAAGTGTAACACTTACAAGTGGCGGGGCACACAACACTTACAAGTGGCGGGGCACACAACACTTACAAGTGGCAGGGCACACAACATATTCACTTATTCATTTTTTTAGTATATTCTTACAACAAAATCTTGCTGTGACTGATACGACAAAAATTGCTGGCAAAAATAATGGTACACAAGTCTGCGAAAAGATCAGGGAATGAGACACTGCTGGTATACGGAAAAAAGACACACATAGAAATAAATGGATAATTTGGTATACGACAAATACTGGAGAATATAATGCTGAAAGAATACAAGATAAAAAAAAAGAATTACTTCACACGGAGTGACTGACTGGTACACTACAGAATAATACTTACTACAGACAGAGAGTAGCATAAAAAAACACAGATAAAAAAATATATGAGATGAGCGATAACACTGAAAAATATTGCAAAAAAATAATGAGTCAAAGAAACACTGAGTCTACACTGAAAACACAAAGCTTAGAGTACACAAGAAATTCACTGTAAATGTCTCACACACGCAAATGTCTTTAAATGCAGGAAAATGTCTCTTGAAAATTGTCACTGAAGTCTGGAGTAGAAGACGGAGTGACTAGTGATGAGGGGAAGGTTGTCCTGCGGGTGATGCCGCCTACACTCACACTGTCGTCGGAAGAAATGCGCTTTCTAGGTGAACTCACATAACTGGCTTTATCGGTGGCGCTCAGCTACAATCTCTTGACCAATTATGTGAGCCAAAACAGTACTGGACCCAGTACATCGGTGGAAAAAGAAAAACCCCACTGGTAGTTGAGGTGGGTGGCGGGTGGTGGGGGCAGCGGGACAAGCTGGCCCTGTGCGCTCTCACTGCCACGCACTTCTCACCACGCACAAGGTGGCTTAACTAAATCACAATGCCACAGGGATGATGAAGACCACTCTGACCAGCATCCAAGCACAAGCGATACATGAAACAATACTTCAGAGGAACTTGCGTGGCTTACTTCTCTCTCTCTCAGCTGGGTTAGAAGCTGGGTTGGCTGACTGGAAGACGTGTAACGATACACACAGCATGAAGGAGCAGGTGGATGACAGGAGACAGGCTGGATGGTAGGCTGAGGCAGGCTGACTAGCGTTCACTTCCCCAGTCTGGCTTATTGACTGGCTTAATTGCAAAATCCGGGTCAACCCCTCGGAGATTGAAGTAATTAACACACGAACTAAGCCAGGAAGCTTGAAAAACGGCTGCAACAGGCTTGCAGGTTGGAGTACACAGGGTGGTGGCCGAGACGGTTCACCTCTGACCTGCCGGCAACCCACAAACAGTCTTCTAACGTCTGAAATACCCTTAAATCCATGCCCACACCGGTGCCACCATTTGTCATGTGGGTTTTTCGATAACGTGGATGGGGTAAGTATACTCACGTAGGCTGGTAGTACGTATAATATAACAGAAAGTATGGAAAGTGCCAACAGCCGACCTGCCTCTCTCTGCTCCCTATCTTGACTGACTCACAGTGCCTATGGGTGAGGGGGTGTTTAAAATCCTCCTATGGTCAGCAGCAATATGAATACAGTCAATGATTCACACAGACGGTTGGTAGTGAGTCATCTACTGGTACACTGGTTACTGGTAACTGGTTACTAGGAACTGGTACTACTACTGAAAACTACATCCCTCCCTCACTACCTCCCTACATTCATCCCTCACTTCCTCCCTACATCACTCCTCACTACCTCCCTACATCCCTCCCTCACTACCTCCCTACATCCCTCCCTCACTACCTCTCTACATCCATCCCTCACTACCTTGCTACATCCCTCCCTCACTACCTCCCTACATCCCTCCCTCACTACCTCCCTACATCCCTCCCTCACTACCTTCCTATATCCCTCCCTCACTTCCTCCCTACATCCCTCCCTCACTACCTTCCTACATCCCTCCCTCACTACCTCCTTACATCCCTCCCTCACTACCTTCCTACATCCCTTCCTCACTACCTTAATACATCCCTCCCTCATTACCTCCCTACATCCGTCCCTCACTACCTTCCTACATCCCTCCCTCACTACCTCCCTTCATCCCTCCCTCACTACCTCCCTACATTCCTCCATCACTACATTCCTTCATCCCTCCCTCACTACCTTCTTACATCTCTCTCTCACTACCTCCCTACATCTCTCCCTCACTACCTCCCTACATCTCTCCCTCACTACATCCCTACATCCGTCCCTCGCTACCTTCCTACATCCCTTCCTCACTACCTTCCTACATCTCTCCCTCACTATGTCCCTAAATCCCTCCTTCACTACCTCCCTACATCCCTCCCTTACTCCCTCCCTACACCTCTCCCTCACTACCTCCCTGCATCCCTCCCTCACTACCTCCCTACATCCCTCCCTCACTACCTCCCTACATCCCTCCCTCAGTACCTCCATACATCCCTCCCCTACTACCTCCCTACAGTTCTCCCTCACTTCCTCCCTACATCACTCTCTCACTACCTCCCAACATCACTCTCTCACTACCTCCCTACATCCCTCCCTCACTACCTTCCTACATCCCTCCCTCTCTACTTCCCTACATCCCTCCCTCACTACCTCCCTACATCCCTCCCTCACTGCCTTCCTACATCCCTCCCTAACTACCTCCCTACATCCCTGCCTCACTACCTCTCTACATCTCTCCCTCACTACCTCCCTACATCCCTCCCTCATTACTTCCCTGCATCCCTCCCTCACTACCTCCCTTCATCCCTCCCTCACTACCTCCCGACATCACTCCCTCACTACCTTCCTACATCCCTCCCTCACTACCTCCCTACAGCCCTCCCTCACTACCTCCCTACAGCCCTCCCTCTCTACCACCCTACATCCCTCTCTCACTACTTCCCTATATCCATCTCTCACTACCTCCCTACATCTCTCCCTCACTACCTCCCTACTCCTCTCCCTCACTACCTCCCTACATCCCACCCTCACTATCTCCATACATCCCTTCCTCACTACCTTCCTACATCCCTCCCTCGCTACCTCTCTACATCCCTCCCTCACTACCTTCCTACATCCCTCCCTCACTACCTCCCTACATGCCTCCCTCACTACCTCCCTACATCCCTCACTCACTACTTCCCTACATCCCTCCCTCACCACCTCCCTACATCCCTCCCTCACTACCTCCCTACATCTCTCCCTCACTACCTTCCTACATCCCTCCCTCACTACCTCCCTACATCCCTCCCTCATTAAATCAATACATCCCTCCCTCACTACCTACCTTCATCCCTCTCTCACTACCTCCCTACATCCCTCTCTCACTACCTCCCTACATCCTCCCTCAATACCTCCGTACATCCCTCCCTCACTACCTCCCTACATCCCTCCCTCACTTCCTCCATACATCCCTTCCTCACTACCTCCCTACATCCGTCCCTCACTACCTCCCTGCATCCCTCCCTCACTACCTCCCTACATCCATCCCTCACTACCTCCCTACATCCCTCCCTCACTTCCTCCCTACATCCCTTCCTCACTACCTCCCTACATCCCTCCCTCACTACCTCCCTACATCCCTCCCACACTACCTCCCTACGTCTCTCCCTCACCACCTCCCTACATCCCTCCCTCACTACCTCCCTACATCCCTCCCTCACTACCTCCCTACATCCCTCCCTCACTTCCTCCATACATCCCTTCCTCACTACCTCCCTACATCCGTCCCTCACTACCTCCCTACATCCCTCCCTCACTACCTCCCTACATCCCTCCCTCACTACCTCCCTACATCCCTCCCTCACTACCTCCCTACATCCCTCCCTCACTACCTCCCTACATCCCTCCCTCACTTCCTCCCTACATCCCTTCCTCACTACCTCCCTACATCCCTCCCACACTACCTCCCTACGTCTCTACCTCACTACCTCCCTACATCCCTCCCTCACTACCTCCCTACATCCCTCCTTCACTACCTCCCTTCATCCCTCCCTCACTACCTCCTTACATCCCTTCCTCACTACCTTCCTACATCCCTCCCTCGCTACCTCTCTACATCCCTCCCTCACTACCTTCCTACATCCCTCCCTCACTACCTCCTTACATGCCTCCGTCACTGCCTCCCTACATCTCTCCCTCACTACTTCCCTACATCCCTTCCTCACTACCTCCCTACGTCCCTCCCTCACTACCTCCCTACATCCCTCCTGCACTACCTCCCTACGTCTCTCCCTCACTAACTCCCTACATCCCTCCCTTACTACCTCCCTACATCCCTTCCTCACTTCCTCCCTACATCCCTCCCTCACTACCTCCCTATATCCCTCCCTCACTTCTTCCCTACATCCCTTCCTCACTACCTCCCTACATCCCTCCCTCTCTACCTCCCTACATCCCTCCCACACTACCTCCCTACGTCTCTACCTCACTACCTCCCTACATCCCTCCCTCACTACCTCCCTACATCCCTCCCTCACTACCTCCCTACATCCCTCCCTCACTACCTCCCTACATCCCTCCCTCACTATCTCCCTACATCCCTCCCTCACTTCCTCCCTACATCCCTTCCTCACTACCTCCCTACATCCCTCCCAAACTACCTCCCTGCGTCTCTACCTCACTACCTCCCTACATCCCTCCCTCACTACCTCCCTACATCCCTCCTTCACTACCTCCCTTCATCCCTCCCTCACTACCTCCTTACATCCCTTCCTCACTACTTCCCTACATCCCTTCCTCACTACCTCCCTACGTCCCTCCCTCACTACCTCCCTACATCCCTCCCGCACTACCTCCCTACGTCTCTCCCTCACTAACTCCCTACATCCCTCCCTTACTACCTCCCTACATCCCTTCCTCACTACCTCCCTACATCCCTCCCTCACTACCTCCCTATATCCCTCCCTCACTTCTTCCCTACATCCCTTCCTCACTACCTCCCTACATCCCTCCCTCACTACCTCCCTACATCCCTCCCTCACTACCTCCTTACATCCCTCCCTCACTACCTTCCTACATCCCTCCCTCACTACCTCCTTACATGCCTCCGTCACTGCCTCCCTACATCCCTCCCTCACTACTTCCCTACATCCCTTCCTCACTACCTCCCTACGTCCCTCCCTCACTACCTCCCTACATCCCTCCCACACTACCTCCCTACATCCCTCCCTCACTACCTCCCTACATCCCTCCCTCACTACCTCCCTACATCCCTTCCTCACTACCTTCCTACATCCCTCCCTTGCTACCTCTCTACATCCCTCCCTCACTACCTTCCTACATCCCTCCCTCACTACCTCCCTACTTGCCTCCCTCACTACCTCCCTACATCCCTCCCTCACTTCTTCCTTACATCCCTTCCTTACTACCTCCCTACATCCCTCCCTCACTACCTCCCTACATCCCTTCCTCACTACCTCCCTACATCCCTCCCTCACTACCTCCCTACATCCCTCCCACACTACCTCCCTACGTCTCTCCCTCACTTCCTCCTTACATCCCTCCATTACTACCTCCCTACATCCCTCCCTCACTACCTCCTTACATCCCACCATCAGTACCTCCCTACATCCCTCCCTCACTACCTCCCTACATCCCTCCCTCACTATCTCCCTACATCCCTCTTTCACTTCCTCTCTACATCCCTTCCTCACTACCTCCCTACGTCCCTCCCTCACTGCCTCCCTGCATTCCTCCCACACTACCTCACTACGTCTCTACCTCACTACCTCCCTACATCCCTCCCTCACTACCTCCCTATATCCCTCCCTCACTACCTCCCTACATCCCTCCCTCACTACCTCCCTACATCCCTTCCTCACTACCTTCCTACATCCCTTCCTCACTACCTTCCTACATCCCTCCCTCGCTACCTCTCTACATCTCTCCCTCACTACCTTCCTACATCCCTCCCTCACTACCTCCCTGCATGCCTCCCTCACTACCTCCCTACATCCCTCCCTCACTACTTCCCTACATCCCATCCTCACTACCTCCCTACATCCCTCCGACACTACCTCCCTACGTCTCTCCCTCACTACCTCCCTACATCCCTCCCTTACTACCTCCCTACACCCCTCCCTCACTACCTCCTAACATCCCACTATCACCACCTCTCTACATCCCTCCCTCACTTCCTCCCTACATCCCTCCCTCACTGCCTCCCTACATCCCTTCCTCACTACCTTCCTACATCCCTTCCTCACTACCTTCCTACATCCCTCCCTCGCTACCTCTCTACATCTCTCCCTCACTACCTTCCTACATCCCTCCCTCACTACCTCCCTACATGCCTCCCTCACTACCTCCCTACATCCCTCCCTCACTACTTCCCTACATCCCTTCCTCACTTCCTCCCTACATCCCTCCCTCACTACCTCCCTACATCCCTCCGACACTACCTCCATACGTCTCTCCCTCACTACCTCCCTACATCCCTTCCTTACTACCTCCCTACATCCCTCCCTCACTACCTCCCTACATCCCTCCGACACTACCTCCCTACGTCTCTCCCTCACTACCTCCCTACATCCCTCCCTTACTACCTCCCTACATCCCTCCCTCACTACCTCCTTACATCCCTCCATCACTATCTCCCTACATCCCTCCCTCACTTCCTCCCTACATCCCTCCCTCACTACCTCCCTACATCCCTCTCTCACTTCTTCCCTACATCCCTTCCTCACTACCTTCCTACATCCCTCCCTCACTACCTCCCTACATCCCTCCCTTACTTCCTCCCTACATCCCTCCCTTACTTCCTCCCTACATCCCTCCCTCACTTCCTCCCTACATCCCTCCCTCACTACCTCCCTACATCCCTCCCTACTTCCCTCCATCTTCTGTTCTTCAATGTCATGCCTGGAAATTTCGGCAACACTTTAAACTAACTGAGGAACTAAAAAAACCTGGGAACTGGACTTAGAAACCTAGGAACAAGACTGGTTAGACGCGAGTCCAACCTATTTTTACACCAACCACCCGACATAAACACGAGTACAACCTATTTAAACACCAACCAGCCATCATAAAAGCTACTACATCCAATTTAAATACCAACCATCCGACATAAACATGAGTACAACCAATTTAAATACCAACCAACCGACATAAACACGAGTACAACCTTTTTAAACACCAACCAGCCTACATAAACACGAGTACAACCAATTTTAATACCAGTCAGCCGACATAATCATGAGTACAAGCAATTTAAATACCAACCAGCCGACATAAACAGGAGTACAACCTATATAAACACCAACCAGCCGACATAAACAAAATTATAACCTATTTAAATACCAAGCAACCGACATAAACACGAGTACAACCAATTTAAACGCCAACCAGCCGACATAAAGACGAGTACAACCAATTTACACACCCATCCAGTCGACATTAATGCGATAAAAACACTTCTGGAAACTCCTAGTTGGTATAAACAGGCGTAGCAGGAGATAAGACCTCGAAGACTTGAAAATGTTTGTCAGTGCGTACCTCGCCTGCTAGCAGCCTCGTCTAACTAGCTGCTAGTAAACTACCACCAATACAGCTTTCTTTTAGAGAAAGTTTGGCTAAGCGAATGCCAGATACAAGTGTATTTACATAGTATTAGTCAGCGTTATGTTTAAGCTAACTCTACAGAGATGGTGGTCAGAGTGCATTAAAGATAGAGATAATCTTGCGTGAGAGAGAGAGAGAGAGAGACAGGACAGCAGTGGAGGTACTGTGTAAATAATGTTATTGCGGAGATAGTAATAGGATGACTCTCTCTCTCTCTCTCTCTCTCTCTCTCTCTCTCTCTCTCTCTCTCTCTCTCTCTCTCTCTCTCTCTCTCTCTCTCTCTAACACAGCAGGTAAGGAGGGTTCTGCTGCAGTGTACCCTAGCAGGTGCCAACACCTGCTTAACTCCCAACTTTCTTAACTCACACCCGAGAAGGTATTTATGGACCTTGCAACGTTAGTAAAGTGAGTGAGAGAGAGAGAGAGAGAGAGAGAGAGAGAGAGAGAGAGAGAGAGAGAGAGAGAGCTGTGTTCTTTTATTCTCTCTTTCTGTTCAGTGAATATCCACAGATGTGAACACTAATACCCTGGTCACTAAACTGTGACCCAGCCTTGTTATAGCGACCACTCTGGTAGCAACCAGGGCTTGTGTCCCACGTTTGGTTGATGCTTTCTTATAACGACCACCCTTTATACCCTTACCTTACACCTTCGATGAGTTGAAAGAGTCTTTCTACTCCCGGAGCCCGGCCATGGGTAAGGCTCGTCTGGTGCTAGCCTGATCAACCAGGCTGTTGCTGCTGGTGGCCCGCTGACCCACATATCCATCACAGCCTGGTTGATCCGGCTTTGAAGACTTCTACACTTGTTCCAGCAGTGTTTCTGGTGTCTTCTAGTAAGATGTTGAATTATCTGGGGCCACGGATGTTGATACAGAGTTCCCTTAATGTGCCCACTGCAGTCCTGCTTTTCACTTGATTTATTTTGTACTTCCTCCCATATCTCTCACTCCAGTATGTTGTTATGGCAGTGTGCAGATTTGGGACTAGGCCCTCGAGTACTTTCCAGGTGTATATTTTCATGTATCCCTATCTCCTCCGCTCCAGTGAGTACATATTCAAGATTTTAAGTCGTTCCTGGTAATATAGTTTTTATTGTTTTTTTGATGATTGTAAATGATGTCTGTATTTGTTCCAGCACTGATATTTCTCCTGGTTGATGTGTGTGCGTCACTGTGTGCGTCACTGTGTGCGTCACTGTGTGCGTTACTGTGTACTGCAGCCTCCCATGATTACCCAGTATTTCTATTCCAGCTTCCTTCATTACTTATTCAAACTGTTTATCCTGCCATCTCTCTCTCTCTCTCTCTCTCTCTCTCTCTCTCTCTCTCTCTCTCTCTCTCTCTCTCTCTCTCTCTCTCTCTCTCTCTCTCTCTCTCTCTCTCTCTCAGTACCAGTGCTCGTGCAATCGTTCTTTCAACAGCGTCAAGGTTGAGTTACGGTCCACGGACGGTCCACGGACGGTCCACGAACGGTCCACGGACTGTCCACGGACGGTCCACGGACGGTCCACGGACGGTCCACGGACGGTCCACGGACGGTCCACGGACGGTCCACGGACGGTCCACGGACGGTCCACGGACGGAAAATTTGTCCTGCAATGTTCCAGAGATACAGGATTGGGGAGATTTAGGGAATATTGAGAGAGAGATTAGGAAAGATTCGAGGAGATTTTTGGGAAGATCTGAGGAAGATTGGGATAGTTAGAAAGACTGAAGGAGATTAGGAGAGAAATGGGTATTTGGTGGGATACAGGGAGAGATAGAGGGAGATTCCGAGAGACTCAGGGAGATTCTGAGAGACTGGGAAAGACTGGCATTGACTGTGGAAAATGGATGACTGACTGTCTCTCTGACTGACTGTCTCTCTCTTAATGATTGTCTCTCTGACTGAATGTTTCCCTGGCTGACTGTCTCTCTGGATGTCTCTCTGGCTGACTGTCTCTCTCTGGCTGACAGTCTCTCTCTGGCTGCCTCTCTGGCTGAATGTCTCTCTGGCTCACTGTCTCCCTTGCTGTCTCTCTGGCTAACTGTCTCTCTTGCTGACTGTCTCTCTGGCTAAATGTCTCTCTGGCTGACTGTCTCTCTGGCTGAATGTCTCTCTGACTGACTGTCTCTCTGACTTTCTCTCTGGCTGACTGTCTCTCCGGCTGACTGTGTCTCTGGCTGAATATCTCTCTGGCAGAATGTCTCTCTGGCAGAATGTCTCTCTGGCTGACTGTCTCTCTGTCTGACTATCGCTCTGGCTGACTGTCTCTCTGGCTGTCTCTCTGGGTGACTGTCTCTCTCTGGCTGACTGTCTCTCTGGCTGACTGTCTCTCTGGCTGACTGTCTCTATGGCTAAATGTCTCTCTGGTTGACCGTCTCTCTGACTGAATGTCTCGCTGACTGACTGTCTCTCTGTCTCTCTGGCTGACTGTCTCTCTAGCTGACTGTCTCTCTGGCTGAATATCTCTCTGGCAGAATGTCTATCTGGATGAATGTCTCTCTGGCTGAATGTCTCTCTGGCTGAATGTCTCTCTGATTGTCTCTCTGGCTGACTGTCTCTCTGGCTGACTGTCTTTCTGGCTGAATGCCTCTCTGACTGAATGTCTCTCTGGCTGAATGTCTCTCTGGCTGAATGTCTCTCTGGCTGTATGTCTCTCTGGCTGAATGTCTCTCTGGCTGAATGTCTCTCTGGCTGAATGTCTCTCTGGCTGTATGTCTCTCTGGCTGTATGTCTCTCTGGCTGAATGTCTCTCTGGCTGAATGTCTCTCTGACGGTCTCTCTGGCTGAATGTCTCTCTGGCTGACTGTCTCTCTGGCTGACTGTCCCTCTGGCTGACTGTCTCTCTGGCTGAATGTCTCTCTGGTTGAATGTCTCTTTGGCTGAATGTCTCTCTGGCTGAATGTCTCTCTGGCTGACTGACTCTCTGGCTGACTGTCCCTCTGGCTGACTGTCTCTCTGGCTGAATGTCTCTCTGGTTGAATGTCTCTTTGGCTGAATGTCTCTCTGGCTGAATGTCTCTCTGGCTGACTGAGTCTCTGGCTGACTGTCCCTCTGGCTGACTGTCTCTCTGGCTGAATGTATCTCTGGCTGAATGTCTCTCTAGCAGAATGTATCACTGACTGAATGTCTCTCTGGCTGATTGTCTCACTGACTGAATGTCTCTCTGGCTGACTGTCTCTCTGGCTGAATGTCTCTGGCCGAATGTCTCTATGGCTGAAGATCTCTCTGGCTGAATGTCTCTCTGGCTGAATGTCTCTCTGACTAAATGTCAATCTGACTGAATGTCTCTCTGGCTGAATGTCTCTCTGGCTGAATGTCTCTCTGACTGAATGTCTCTCTGACTGAATGTCTCTCTGGCTGACTATCTCTCTGGCTGACTGTCTCTCTGGCTAAATGTTTCCCTGGCTGACAGTCTCTCTGGATGTCTCTCTGGCTGACTGACTCTCTCTGGCTGACTGTCTCTCTATGGCTGTCTCTCTGGCTGACTGTCTCTCTGGCTGACTGTCTCTATGGCTGAATGTCTCTCTGGCTGACTCTCTCTGCTGACTGTCTCTCTGGCTGACTGTCTCCCTGGCTGTCTCTCTGGCTGAATGTCTCTCTGGCTGAATGTCTCTCTGGTTGACTGTCTCTCTGGCTGAATGTTTCCCTGGCTGACTGTCTCTCTGGATGTCTCACTGGCTGACTGTCTCTCTCTGGCTGACTGTCTCACTCTGGCTGTCTCTCTGGCTGTCTCTCTGGCTGTCTCTCTGGCTGACTCTCTCTCTGATGACTGTCTCTCTGGCTGACTGTCTCTCTGGCTGAATGTCTCTCTGGCTGACTGTCTCTCTGGCTGAATGTCTCTCTGACTGACAGTCTCTCTGGTTGGCTGTCTCTCTGTCTGACTCTCTGGCTGACTGTCTCTCTGGCTGACTGTCTCTCTGGCTGTCTCTCTGGCTGACTGTCTCTCTGGCTGACTGTCTCTCTGGCTGACTGTCTCTTTGGCTAAATGTTTCTCTGGCTGACTGTCTCTCTGGCTGAATGTCTCTGTGACTGGCTGTCTCTCTGACTGTCTCTCTGGCTGACTGTCTCTTTGGCTAAATGTCTCTCTGGCTGAATGTCTCTGTGACTGGCTGTCTCTCTGACTGTCTCTCTGGCTGACTGTCTCTCTGGCTGAATGTCTCTCTGACTGACTATCTTTCTGATTGTCTCTCTGGTTGACTGTTTCTCTGGATGAATGTCTCTCTGGCTGTATGTCCCTCTGGCTGACTGTATCTCTGGCTGAATGTCTCTCTGGCTGAATGTCTCTCTGGCTGAACGTCTCTTTGGCTGAATGTCTCTCTGACTGTCTCTCTGGCTGACTATCTCTCTGGCTGAATGTCTCTCTGGCTGACTGTCTCTCTGGCTGACTGTCCCTCTGGTTGACTGTCTCTCTGGCTGAATGTCTCTCTGGTTGAATGTCTCTTTGGCTGAATGTCTCTGTGGCTGAATGTCTCTCTGGCTGAATGTCTCTCTATCTGAATGTCTCTCTAGCTGAATGTCTCACTGACTGAATGTGTCCCTGGCTGATTGTCTCACTGACGGAATGTCTCTCTGGCTGACTGTCTCTCTGGCTGAATGTCTCTCTGGCTGAATGTCTCTCTGGCTGAAGATCTCTCTGGCTGAATGTCTCTCTGGCTGAATGTCTCCCTGACTGAATATCTCCCTGACTGAATGCCTCTCTCGCTTAATATCTCTCTGGCTGAATGTCTCTCTGGCTGACTGTCTCTCTGGCTGAATGTCTCTCTTGCTGAATGCCTCTCTGACTGAATGGCTCTCCGATTTAATGTCTTTCTGGCTGATTGTCTCTCTGTCTGAATGTCTCTCTGGCTGAATGCCTCTCTGACAGAATGTCTCTCTGGCTGACTGTCTCTCTAGCTGAATGTTTCCCTGGCTGACAGTCTCTCTGGATGTCTCTCTGGCTGACTGTCTCTCTCTGGCTGACTGTCTCTCTGGCTGACTGTCTCTCTGGCTGACTGTCTCTATGGCTGACTGTCTCTCTGGCTGACTCTCTCTGCTGACTGTCTCTCTGGCTGACTGTCTCCCTGGCTGTCTCTCTGGTTGAATGTCTCTCTGGCTGAATATCTCTCTGGCTGACTGTCTCTCTGGCTGAATGTTTCCCTGGCTGACTGTCTCTCTGGATGTCTCACTGGCTGACTGTCTCTCTCTGGCTGACTGTCTCACTCTGGCTGTCTATCTGGCTGTCTCTCTGGCTGACTGTCTCTCTGGCTGACTCTCTCTCTGCTGACTGTCTCTCTGACTGAATGCCTCTCTGACTGAATGTCTCTCTGATTTAATGTCTTTTTGGCTGATTTTCTCTCTGTCTGAATGTCTCTCTGGCTGAATGCCTCTCTGACTGAATGTCTCTCTGGCTGACTGTCTCTCTAGCTGAATGTCTCTCTGGCTGAATGTCTCTCTGGCTGAATGTCTCTCTGGTTGAATGTCTCTCTGGCTGAATGTCTCTCTCGCTGAATGTCTCTCTGACTGAATGTCTCTCTGACTTAATATCTTTCTGGCTGAATGCCTTTCTGATTGAATGTCTCTCTGGCTGACTGTCTCTCTAGGTGAATGTCTCTCTGGCTGAATGTCTCTCTGGCCGAATGTCTCTCTGGCTGAATGACTCTCTGGCTGTATGTCTCACTGACTGAATGTCTGTCTGGCTGAATGTCTGTCTGGCTGAATGTCCCTCTGGCTTACTGTGTCTGGCTCAATGTCTCTCTTACTGAGTGTCTCTCTGGCTGAATATCTCTCTGGCTGAATGTCTCTCTGGCCGAATGTCTCTCTGACTGAATGTCTCTCTGAATGAATGTCTCTCTGGCTGAATATCTCTCTGGGTGAATGTCTCTCTGGCTGAATGTCTCTGGCTGACTGTCTCTCTCGCTGAATGTCTCTCTTTGGCCGAATGTCTCTCTGGCTGTATGTCTCTCTGACTGAATGTTTCTCTGGCTGACTGTCCCTCTGGCTGACTATCTCTCTGGCTGAATGTCTCTCTGGCTGACTGTCTCTCTGGCTGACAGTCTCTATGGCTGAATGTCTCTCTGGCTGAATGTCTCTCTGGCTGAATGTCTCTCTGGCTGAAGATCTCTCTGGTTGAATGTCTCTCTGGCTGAATGACTCTCCGACTGAATGTCTCTCTGACTGAATATCTCTCTGGCTGACTGTCTCTCTGGCTGAATGTCTCTCTGGCTGAATGTCTCTCTGACTGAATGTTTCTCTGTCCGAATGTCTCTCTTGTTGAATGTCTCTCTGTCTGAATGTCTCTCTGGCTGAATGTCTCTCTGTCTGAATGTCTCTCTGGCTGAATGTCTCTCTGGCTGAATGTCTCTCTGGCTGAATGTCTCTCTGGCTGAATGTCTCTCTGGCTGAATGTCTCTCTGGCTGAATGTCTCTTTGGTTGGCTGTCTGGCTGCCCCTGCGGCTGACTGGCAGGCTGTCTGGTTGGCTGGCTGACTGGCTGTCTCTTTGGCTGGCTGGCTGTCTACTTGGCTGCCTTCCACTCTCCCTGTCTGCCTTTCGGAGTGTCTGCCTGTTTGCTTTCCAGCCTACCAGGAAGGTAGACGGAAGGCAGAGAAAGTGGAAGTGGAAGAGGATTGCAAGGGGTTTAGGGCAGGGCGGAGGGCAGGGTGGAGGGCAGGGTGGAGGGAAGGGTGGAGGGCATGGTGGTGGGCGGGGTGGAGGGCAGGGTGGTGGGCAGGGTGGAGGGCGGGGTGGTGGGCAGGGTGGAGGGCACGGTGGAGGGCAGGGTGGAGAGCAGGGTGGTGGGCAGTGTGGAGGGCAGGGTGGAGGGCAGGGTGGTGGGCTGGGTGGTGGGCAGGGTGGAGGGCAAGGTGGAGGGCAGGGTGGTGGGCTGGGTGGTGGGCAGTGTGGAGAGCAGGGTGGAGGGCAGGGTGGAGGGCAGGGTGGAGGGCAGGGTGGTGGGCAGGGTGGAGGGCAGGGTGGAGGGCAGGGTGGAGGACAGGGTGGAGGGAAGGGTGGTAGGCATGGTGGTGGGCAGGGTGGAGGGCAGGGTGGTGGGCAGGGTGGAGGGCGGGGTGGTGGGCAGGGTGGAGGGCAGGGTGGAGGGCAGGGTGGAGAGCACGGTGGTGGGCAGTGTGGAGGGCAGGGTGGAGGGCAGGGTGGTGGGCAGGGTGGAGGGCAGGGTGGAGGGCAGGGTGGAGGGCAGAGTGGAGGGCAGGGTGGAGGGCAGGGTGGAGGGCAGGGTTGTGGGCAGGGTGGAGGACATGGTGGGGGCAGGGTGGAGGGCAGGGTGGAGGGCAGGGTGGTGGGCAGGGTGAAGGGCAGGGTGGTGGGCAGGGTGGAGGGCAGAGTGGAGGGAAGGGTGGAGGGCATGGTGGTGGGCAGGGTGGAGGGCAGGGTGGTGGGCAGGGTGGAGGGTAGTGTGGAGGGCAGGGTGGAGGGCAGGGTGGAGGGCAGGGTGGAGGGCAGGGTGGAGGGCAGGGTGGTGAGCAGGGTGGAGGGCAGGGTTGAGGGCAGGGTGGTGGGCAGGGTGGAGGGCAGTGTGGTGGGCAGGGTGGTGGGCAGGGTGGAGGGCAGGGTGGAGGGCATGGTGGTGGGCAGGGTGGAGGGCAGGGTGGAGGGCAGGGTTGTGGGCAGGGTGGAGGACATGGTGGGGGCAGGGTGGAGGGCAGGGTGGTGGGCTGGGTGGAGGGCAGGGTGAAGGGCTGGGTGGTGGGCAGGGTGGAGGGCAGAGTGGAGGGAAGGGTGGAGGGCATGGTGGTGGGCAGGGTGGAGGGCAGGGTGGTGGGCAGGGTGGAGGGTAGTGTGGAGGGCAGGGTGGAGGGCAGGGTGGAGGGCAGGGTGGAGGGCAGGGTGGAGGGCAGGGTGGTGAGCAGGGTGGAGGGCAGGGTTGAGGGCAGGGTGGTGGGCAGGGTGGAGGGCAGGGTGGAGGGCAGGGTGGTGGGCAGGGTGGAGGGCAGGGTGGAGGGCATGGTGGTGGGCAGGGTGGAGGGCAGGGTGGAGGGCAGGGTGGAGGGCAGGGT